>NW_026935441.1:0-6757 GCF_032062105.1 Saccostrea cuccullata | reverse complement strand
ATATCCTGAGTGTCGGATCTACCAAGTAGATACAAGGTCACGGATGGAAATTTATATAAAGCACTAAAAATGACCAACGACACGAACAATGAAAATTGTCAAATTTTCGGGACGCCCTGTCCCTTCCTCAGGACAAAGAAAAAAGTTAAAAAGTCATAAGAACAAAGGAAAAAGAGAAACAAAAACAACTAGCACTACTACTAAACTACTAAACACTAGATATTTACATACTTAATTACATGTTGAATTGGAAATTTTTAATAACACTAATAAAGAAAGAAATCCGGACCGCTATGAAATGCGTCCGGTCTATCGGGTATACTCGGGTGAAGTGCGATTTACATAATTGAACGAATCAATTATGCTAATTAATTACGACAATCAGTAAATCGTACATTGTTTCATTCTCTCAAAATGGCGTAACTTTACTTTACTTTACTTTATGATCAATTATAAATTTTGAAATATTTAAGGACTTATTATCGGGAAAAAATAATTAACAAAGGCTTAAGCAATACATAGTTATGTGGTTGTTCGAGTTCGAGAGTTGGTGGCACAAATTAACTGTAGAGTTTGCACTAAATTGAGAGAATAATTTTGTTTAGTATGATCAGGAATTGGATCTAATTTACGTTCATTCTGGTGAAGTCATTCAATTTGTTAATACCATTTGGGCGGAATGACTTCAATCTGTGCATCCAGAACTTTTCTTTGCTTTTCCTCTGAGCATCTGTCCATCTTGGGTTATGGTCAATCACCACTACTGTCATGTCCTCCCATTTGTGACCCTCAAGGTTGAAATGTTCCCCAACGGGTTCATTGAGTTTTTTGGTCCTAATGGTCGAACGGTGGTTATTGACTCTCCTACGGAGATCTCCTGTTTCACCAACATACTGTTTGGAGCAAACTTTGCAACTGATGAGATAAATGCAGTTGTCAGTATGACAGGACAAGTTCCCTGCAAGTTAATGGCACTGCTATGGGTACGAAAATGGCACCGTCTTATGCCAATGTCTTCATGGGCAGACTGGAACGCAACTTGTTACTTCAAGCACCATTTAGGCCTCATAGCTGGTTGCGTTTCATTGACGATATAGAGATGAAGTGGGTGGATTGTCGCGAGAACCTCGAGGCATTCATTACGTTTGCCAACACCTTTCATCAGTCGAACAAATTTACAGTAGACGTATCTAATTCGAAAAACGTATTCCTAGATACTACATCTACCCTGATTGATGGTGAAATCGAATTCAGTCTCCACACCAAACCCACAGACTCCCACCTATATCTTATGCCCACTAGCTGTCATCCCCCACACACTTTTAAGGGAGTGCCTAAGGGTCTAGCCACCAGAATTCGACGCATCTGTTCGTCCCCTGCCTTATATCAGGCGCAAAGTGGTCTTCTTAAGTCCCACTTATGCAAAAGAGGCTACAATGCCCGCACCGTACAAACAGCTATTGATGAGATGGCGGAACATGACAGGCAAAACCTATTACGCTACAAGGAAAAAGACAATAGCGACAGGGTCCCTCTGGTAACCACATACCATCCCGTCCTTAAGAACCTTAGCGGTATCCTTCAAAAGAACCTATGTTTAATATATATATATATATATATATATATATATATATATATATATATATATATATATATATATATATATAAAAAGCACTAAAAAACCAATAACACTGTATATCCTAAATGTCGGATCTACCAAGTAGATACAAGGTCACGGATGGAAATTTATATAAAGCACTAAAAATGACCAACGACACGAACAATAGAAATTGTCAAATTTTCGGGACGCCCTGTCCCTTCCTCAGGACAAAGAAAAAAGCTAAAAAGTCATAAGAACAAAGGAAAAAGAGAAACAAAAACAACTAGCACTACTACTAAACTACTAAACACTAGATATTAACATACTTAATTACATGGTGAATTGGAAATTTTTAAAAACACTAATAAAGAAAGAAATCCGGACCGCTATGAAATGCGTCCGGTCTATCGGGTATACTCGGGCGAAGTGCGATTTACATAATTGAACGAATTAATTATGCTAATTAATTACGACAATCAGTAATTCGTACATTGTTTCATTCTCTCAAAATGGCGTAACTTTACTTAATAAAGAATAATCGAAGAAAAATAATATAGCAGGGATATTTAAACATATGAATTATGATCAATTATAAATTTTGAATATTTAAGGACTTATTACCGGGAAAAAATAATTGACAAAGATGTAAGCAATACATAGTTATGAGAGTTGTTCGAGAGTTGGTGACGCAAATTAACTGTAGAGTTTACACTAAATTGAGAGAATAATCTTGTTTAGTATCATCAGGAATTGGGTCTAGTTTACGTTCATTCTGGTGAAGTCATTCAGTTTGTTAATACCCTTAGGGCGGAATGACTTCAATCTGTGCATCCAGAACTTTTCTTTGCTTTTTCTCTGAGCATCTGTCCATCTTGGGTTATGGTCAATCACCACTACTGTCATGTCCTCCCATTTGTGACCCTCAAGGTTGAAATGTTCCCCAACGGGTTCATTGAGTTTTTTGGTCCTAATGGTCGAACGGTGGTTATTGACTCTCCTGCGGAGATCTCCTGTTTCACCAATATACTGTTTGGAGCAAACTTTGCAACTGATGAGATAAATGCAGTTGTCAGTATGACAGGACAAATTCCCTAGCATTTTGTAGCTGCGGCCTGTAACAGGGCTGTTAAAACTGTCTGTGTCAGTGCTGTTCTTGCAAAGAAGACATCTTCTGTCAGAGCAAGTTTTAAAGCCCCCGTTAGGTAATGGGTTGTCCAGTCTGGTTCTTACTACCATGTCCTTTAGGTTCCTTGGGCGTCTGTATGCAGCCAATGGGGGTTCCTTAAAGACCTCTGCCATTCGTTTGTTTGAATGGAGAATTGGTAGGTTCTTTTGAAGGATACCGCTAAGGTTCTTAAGGACGGGATGGTATGTGGTTACCAGAGGGACCCTGCCGCTATTGTCTTTCTCCTTGTAGCGTAATAGGTTTTGCCTGTCATGTCCCGCCATCTCATCAATAGCTGTTTGTACGGTGCGGGCATTGTAGCCTCTTTTGCATACGTGGGACTTAAGAAGACCACTTTGCTCCTGATATAAGGCAGGGGACGAACAGATGCGTCGAATTCTGGTGGCTAGACCCTTAGGCACTCCCTTAAAAGTGTGTGGGGGATGACAGCTAGAGGGCATAAGATATAGGTGGGAGTCTGTGGGTTTGGTGTGGAGACTGAATTCGATTTCACCATCAATCAGGGTAGATGTAGTATCTAGGAATACGTTTTTCGAATTAGATACGTCTACCGTAAATTTGATCGATTGATGAAAGGTGTTGGCAAACGTAATGAATGCCTCGAGGCTCTCGCGACATTCCACCCACTTCATCTCTATATCGTCTATGAAACGCAACCAGCTATGGGGCCTAAATGGTGCTTGAAGTAACAAGTTGCGTTCCAGTCTGCCCATGAAGACATTGGCATAAGACGGTGCCATTTTCGTACCCATAGCAGTGCCATTAACCTGCAGGTAATGTTCTCCATTAAACATGAAGTTGTTGAACTTGAGAACATGTTCAAGGAGCTTAGCGAGGGACTCTGTAGAAGGAATTTGTATGGACCTACTATCCCAGACTTCTCTACAGGCTTCGATACCCTCATCGTGTGGAATATTGGTGTACAAAGATGTGACGTCCATAGTCACGAGGAGGGTATGATTTGGGAGGCCAGTAGAGGGCGTCTTGTTAATGTAGTCCGTGGTGTCCTTGAGATAGGATGGCAAATTCTCTACGTGTGGACGGAGATGTAAATCAATGAATTCAGAAATTTTCTCCGTGGGGTGTCCAATTGCGCTGACTATGGGGCGACCTGGCATGCCTTCTTTGTGTATTTTAGGAAGCAGATAAAATTGTCCTGGTCTACAGTCAAATGTTGGGTTATCTTTAATAGACATATTTGAAAGGAAATTTGAAGCGTCTCGAGCGGGGTTTGCGTGTTTTGTTAACTCTGACCTCTGACCAGTTGTTCCTAGACTGTGGAACACTGTCGCGGAGAAATTTCTTTTTTTGAGTCTTGTTGACTTTATTTGTCAGGGCCATATTATAGGTGTCTATAATATTATGGGCTTCATCAAAACTCAATGAACCCGTTGGGGAACATTTCAACCTTGAGGGTCACAAATGGGAGGACATGACAGTAGTGGTGATTGACCATAACCCAAGATGGACAGATGCTCAGAGAAAAAGCAAAGAAAAGTTCTGGATGCACAGATTGAAGTCATTCCGCCCTAAGGGTATTAACAAACTGAATGACTTCACCAGAATGAACGTAAACTAGACCCAATTCCTGATGATACTAAACAAGATTATTCTCTCAATTTAGTGTAAACTCTACAGTTAATTTGCGTCACCAACTCTCGAACAACTCTCATAACTATGTATTGCTTACATCTTTGTCAATTATTTTTTCCCGGTAATAAGTCCTTAAATATTCAAAATTTATAATTGATCATAATTCATATGTTTAAATATCCCTGCTATATTATTTTTCTTCGATTATTCTTTATTAAGTAAAGTTACGCCATTTTGAGAGAATGAAACAATGTACGATTTACTGATTGTCGTAATTAATTAGCATAATTAATTCGTTCAATTATGTAAATCGCACTTCGCCCGAGTATACCCGATAGACCGGACGCATTTCATAGCGGTCCGGATTTCTTTTTATTAGTGTTTTTAAAAATTTCCAATTCACCATGTAATTAAGTATGTTAATATCTAGTGTTTAGTAGTTTAGTAGTAGTGCTAGTTGTTTTTGTTTCTCTTTTTCCTTTGTTCTTATGACTTTTTAACTTTTTTCTTTGTCCTGAGGAAGGGACAGGGCGTCCCGAAAATTTGACAATTTCTATTGTTCGTGTCGTTGGTCATTTTTAGTGCTTTATATATATATATATATATATATATATATATATATATATATATATATATATATATATATATATATATATATATATATATATACATTCCGTTCAAAAACTAGGTACACAAAACCTCCATTTCTAAACGACATTTGAAGCAGCCCGGAAAATTTTCCCGTTGATCTGTGGGTCACCAAATTTCTCACTTCAGTTAATATTTAAGTGTGAGTAGACTGTCAAGGGGGTCCCGCTGTCTGTAGATGATGAGGAGATCTTGAAAATACTTAAACAATTCGATCTTAATTTCACAAGTGATCTGAACTTTAAGAAAATTAGACATTAAGTAACACGGAAAATAACTGAGATTTTGAATGGAAATCGTTTTATTTATGCAAGTACGCTCCCAGAAAGAAAATTTCTCCCTCGTACATGCAGATGTGCTGGCTTGCAGTGCTTTATCTACCATTATGGACAGCCTTCTAATAAACGTACTCCACAATGTACAAATTGCTGGGAAGTTTCCCAATTTAGACGAGACTGCCCGAACCAGCCAAGATGCAAAGTGTGCAAAAAGGAGGGGCATTCCCCAAGAGATCTTGCGATCAATACACAGAAGCATTCCCTAAAGTTGTGTCGTTTGCAGGCACTGATGATACATTGTCCAACTTCTTTCGAAATAAAAGCTTTTGGTGTCCAACACAAACCATCTGAACACGCCTTCCAGTATGTAAAAGCCATTAGGAGCGGTGACATACCCAGGACCAACGCCATCCAGTCTGCGTCTTCTGCTCTTGAAGCAAAACGGATTGGTAAGATGATTTCGCCCTCCTACAGCTTCGAATCCAACAAAGTGGCTCTCATGACCGAAATAATCGAGGGTAAGTTCGAACAAGTGTCAGATTTTCGAGAGGCTCTTCGTAATCAAAAAAGTCGACAATCTTCGTTGAAGCTACATATGACGACTATTGGGCATCCGGGTTGGACAAAGACCGCACCATCCACACAGATCCATCAGCATGGCCAGGCCGAAATATGTTAGGGGAAATCCTCAGAAAAGTCCTCGTCTCACATTCTAGTGACAAAGCTCGTAATTCTCAGCGTTCGAGCTCCACTCCGCGCATTACAAAGAACACATCTCAGCCCGACATATCCAGCATGCCATCTGAGCGCAGAACTCCGGAAAGACGAAACAATTCTGGATCTCGTAAAAATTCACAAAAAAAATTTCAAACCCAGACTCACAACGTCGATTTTAAAACATGATACTGTGTGAGAAACAGCTATCTATTGCTTTCCAGTGTGATCACTTCTTTGGATTAATCTATCTTGGTATTCTTATACTTATTTATAAAAAAATTATTCAAGGTATTTTAAAATGGCTTCGCTAACATTTATTTCTATAAATTCAAGAGGTTTAAATTCTACAGAAAAAAAGACAAATTTTACAGTTGGATTTATGATACAAAAATCGATGTTATTTTAAGGGGGCCGACTATAGTTTTATTGTGTGAAAATTACAATAGCGAAACTCTTCATTTTTATACCATACATAACTTACATTAACTTCAGTGTACATGCAAAGTTTGGGGGAAATCTACCGTCCAGGTATTTTTTAGGGACCGTCTCAAAATACAGGTACATTTACTATAGGATTATATACGAAAATGCCAATTTTTAGCACTTTAAAGCAAATTATACAAATACTACTTTAGACATTTTGTTCAAAGTATAATATTTGATGAGTAATACTATATTATACCATATATGTAAGAAACACAAAATTCTACCGTCTTGTTACCAGAGGGGGCATCT
>NW_026935440.1:0-6545 GCF_032062105.1 Saccostrea cuccullata | reverse complement strand
CTTTTGGATTAAAACACGAACCAAATACAATCGCTGGAAACTCAGGTGACCTATAAGGCCCGTGGGCCTCTTGTTTTGTAAAACACAGCAGGAATTTGGATTGTTTTTACATTATGAGGTTGAAAAAAGTTACAACTTTTACCCTGCAAAATTTAAACTTTCAAAGTTTAAAAATGGCTGAGAAATTGAGGTTAGAGTCTTTTAAGGACAGATGATACCAAACAAACTTATGTCCAAAAATTTGAAAATAAAAACTGTGTCATGTTTAAAAGAGTAAAAAAAATAAGTTTTATGATGTAATTTTTAGTTTCACCTGAGTCAAAGGATCAAGTCAGCTTTTCTAACAATTTGTCTACCGTCCGTTAGTCTGTAAACATGTCCCATTTTCGAATTCTTTTTTAGAACCACTGAACACATTTTAACGAAATTGGTACAAAGCATTATTGGGTAAAGGGAAAAATAAATTTTCAGAATCAAGGGCCAAGTCCCTTTGCTCGCCGCGATAATCAAAAAAGACAAAAAATGGTGGAATCACTAAAAAATGTTCTTCTCAAGAACTACCGGGCCAGAAAATGTTGACGTTTTTGTGAAAGCATCCTGGGTGTTTATATTCTAAATTGTTCAAATCATGACCTATGGGTAAATGTAGGGCGGGGCCAGAATAGGGAATTAAAGTTTTACATAGACATATATAGGGGAAAAAAATTTAGAATCTTCTTTACAAGAACCACTGAGCCAGAAAATCTGAAACTTATGTGGAAGCATTCTGGGGTAATGTAGATTCTAAATTGTTCAAATCATGATCCATCCTGGGGATAGGACGAGGCTATACTAGGACGAGGCTATACTAGGACGAGGCCATAATAGGCAACACAATTTTAAAATTCATATACATCGAGAAAACGCTTTTAAATTGTTTTTCACAGAAACTACGGGGCAATAAAAGACTGAAACTTAAGTGGAAGCAGCCGTGTGTAGTGTAGATTTAAAATTCCAATCTCTGACCCATGTGATTGGGTTGGTCAAAATATGTATTATAAAGGGGAGGGGGAGATTTGGCGAAGAGCGACATGGTCAAATTTACTCAGGTGAGCGATGTGGCCCATGAACCTATTATTATTTTTTTATTCAAAATTTCACAAAAAGGGATTCGAAGTGAAAACTATTTGTATAGATTAATAAGGATGGTTTTGAAGAGTAGACTTTTGAACATCACATGCAAAAGGTTTACAATTTCTTTAAATTTTAGAAATTGCATCATTTGCATCATTTGCAATGCAATTAGGCCAAAAATATGTGCCGATCCAAGCATCATTTTTTTTTGTATGTGTCCTTAAAACAGGATCGGGTTTGTTAAGAAGGAATGTTTTCGGAAAAGGTGGCGCGGAGAACAGTGATAAAATTATGCGTAGATATCGGGAAAACATCATCATAGATCCATACAAATGCCACGTTTGTTTGTTAAGGCAGCATATGGATCAGAATGACACTTTTTTGTAATTATGTAACACTAATAATTCGGAAAAATCCAGGATAAAACTTTTGTTATAATTATGCATTCTAAAAGACTTCAATGGTACTTATACTACAGGAAGCACTACACAAAGACGTCACCACGTGACGTCTTTAATTAGAAAATATGTCGTAATGAAAAAGTGAAAAGTTCAACAATATCCAGGGGATAATTAATTTGATATTGAAGAAATAATTATTCAACACATTCGGACGAACCTTCCAAAATTCTTTACATTTTGTTCATAACATCGAAAAAAATGCATCAATTCCCGTAAACCATATGATTTTAGCAGTGCTTTCCAAAAACAATAGAATAAGAACTTTAGATAGAAACAAATATTAAAAGTTTCAAAGTCTGCGGCGTAGTGTTGAACTTTTGCATCTATTTTGTAAAGAACGAAAGAGGAAAGGCTGACCGGCAAGTAAACACCCTGCCTGTCTTAATTTTACGAATTGTAGAATTATATTAGCATACCTTATTCATAATCTTTATTCCCACATAAATCACACATGATATTCATTCTAAATGATTTTAAACTTCGGGTTTGGTTTTTAACTCCTGTGATAACTACAGGGACCCAAAAGTGATTATATCATGCCTCTGCAAATTTCTTTCTTTTTTCCGACCTCAAATCAATTTTTGATATCGATTTAAAGAAATTATAATATCTAAACTTAAGGTCATATAGCTTACTATGACGTCACATCATATAGACAAGTAGAATATATAAGAAATGACTCTAATTCTTGGCCTAATTATCGAGTATAATCTGGTTTGGGTCAGTTTTCGCTTTATTATCCGCGAAGCAGTTTATAAAAAAGCGTAAACTGAGCCAAACCAGATATACTCAATAATTTGGTCAAGAATTAGGGTCATTCCTTATAATTTGATTTTAAAATAATTAATCACCTTTGTAAAATTATGTTTCTTTTAATGAGTTCAAATTTAGCGCGCAATAATACAGTTGTAGTAACGGAAGTGATGAGAAGCGAGGAGAGGTAATAACTGATACATAGATCTAGAAGCCATGATGTTAGTTTACACGAGGTAAGATCGAGTAACTGTTTGAAGTTAAAGGTACATGTACATTTATTAAATATGGAATTTTCCATAGATTCCGAGCACTGGAAATGAGGGGATTGCATGGATAAGATGATTAAGCTGGTCGTCAAGGGGGGCGTCCCCATACCAAACCAGATTATACAAAATAATTTGCGTTCCTTTTTGAAAATCAACCACTGAGAGACGAAAATACAAACACAATTAAATTATTTGGTTGTAACCTTTACCTACCAGCGTATCAACAATCGAAAACAAGAAAAGGAAGCTGTTCTTAAGTTTTCAAGTTGCAGTCAAAGTCAAACAAAAGAACAGTTTATCGGATGACATACGTGAAGAAATACCACCATTCCGAGAGTGCAGTGCTGTGAAAAATGAATTCATTGTTGAGGAAATATGAAGAAATAGGTTTTATTTAATTTACATGCACTTCTTTATTTAATTAATTAACATGTTTATTTATTTTCTAAACAATTGATAAATATATTAAAATCTATGATTTATTTATTTATTTATTTATTTCATTTCTTATTTACTAGTACTCTACTTCATTTAGATCAACACATGTTGTTTGAATATTTTTGATAATATCATATTAAAACTCCTCTTTCGAGGTTTTCCTCATTAGGATCAACACAAGTTGTTATTGGTTCCTATGCACAATATTAAAAACTCCTCTATCGACGTTTTTATCACTAGGATCAACACACATTCTTTGTGTTTCCCGAGAACAAAATTGTATTAAAACACCTCTCTTGACGTTTTCTCATTAGGATTAACACAAATTGTTTGTGTTTCCTGTGGGCAATATTGATTTAAACTCCTCTACCGAGGTTTTCCTCATTAGGATCAACACAAGTTGTTTGTTTTCCTGAACACAAGTTGTTTGTGTTTCCTGTGGACAATATTGAATTAAAACTCCTCTATCGAAGTTTTCCTCACTACGATCAACACAAATTATTTGTGTTTCCTGAGGGCAATATTGATAAAAACTTCTCTATCGAGATTTTTTCAGTAAGATCAACATAAGTTGTTTGTGTTTCCTGAGAACAATTTTGAATTAAAACTCTTCTATCGAGGTTTTCCTCATAAGGATCAACACAAGTTTGTGTTTCCTGAGGACAATATTATCTTAAAAATACTCTATCGAAGTTTTCCCTCACTAAGATCAATATAAATTGTTTATGATTCCAGAGGACAGTATTGGTTAAAGCTCCTCTATCGAGGTTTTCCTCATTACGATCAACAAAAATTGTTTGTGTTTACTGAGGACAATATTGAATTAAAACTCCTCTTTCAGGTTTTCCTCATTACGATCTACACAAATTGTTTATGTTTCCTATGGGCAATATTGATTAAAACTTCTCTATCGAAGGTTTTTATATTAGGATCAACACAAGCTGTTTGTGTTTCCTAAGGACAATATTAAATTAAAAATAATTATGATTCCTGAGGACAATATTGATTAAAACTCCTCTATCGATGTTTTCCTCATTAGGATCAACACAAGTTGTTTGCGTTTCCTGAGGTCAAAATTCATTAAAAACTCCTCTATCCATGTTTTTCTCATTAGGACCAACACAATTGTTTGTGTTCCTGAGGACAATAATGAATTAAAACTTCTCTATCAAAAAATTTTTCCTCACTAGATCCAACATAAATTGTTTATGTTTCTTGAGGATAATATTGATTAAAACTCCTCTGTCGAGTTTTTAATAGGATCAACAAAAGTGTTTTGTTATTTCTGAGGACAATATTAATTCAAAACTCCTTCATTGAGGTTTTCTTCATTAGGATCAACACAAGCTGTTTGTGTTTCCTGATGACAATTTTGATTAAAACTCCTCTATCGAGGTTTTGAGTCATTAGGATAGAACACAAGTTGTTTGTGTTTCCTGAGAGCAAAAATTCATTAAAACTCTTCTGTGGAGGTTTTCCTCATTAGGATTAACTCATGTTGTTAAAATTTCCTGAGGACAATATTGGTTCAAACTTCTCTATCGAGGTTTTTTTCATTAGGGTCAACACAAGTTGTTTGTGTTTCCTAAGGACAATATTAAATTAAAACTCCTGTATCAAGGTTTTCCTCATTTGGATCAACACAAATTGTTTGTGTTTCCTGAGGACAATATTGATTAAAACTCTTCTATCGAGGTTTTCTTCATTAGGATCAACACAAGTTTTTTTTGCTTCCAGAGGTCAACATTGTATTGACACTCTTCTGTCGAGGTTTTCCTCGTTAAGATCAACATAAGTTGTTTGTGTTCCCTGAGGACAATATTACAAACTATTCAATTAAGGTTTTCCACATTAGGATCAAGAGAAGGTGCTTGTGTTTCTTTAGGACAATTTTTTTTTATTAATCATTCTATTGCGAGATTTTAGTCTATTAAATCAGAATTACTTAAGAGGGTAACTGTTTAATTCGGAAAAAGGCTAGTTTATGACAAACATATAATAATAATAATAACTAGATGTGTTCTTGTTGCTAGGGCAACAAGCAGGGTCTTCCACCATACTTTTCGTTAGAAATCTCTGCTCTGTCAGGCCATGAAATAGATTTCAGAATGTATTTTTATCGTTTACTTTCATTAACAGCAGTCTCTCAACATAGATCGTGATTATCACAGTTATTCCACAAAATATCTCAAAATATAGCTTTTAAAAATCGGCAAAATCTCCCATACATGATAAAAAAGAATGAAAAGTCATATGCAACTGAAAAAAGACAGAAACAAAGAAAAAAATTGCAACGCCTCCAGCTGGATTCGAGCAACCGACAATGAGACAAAGTTTGGATCGGTCATATCTTTGCAACAAATGCACGCATGAAAATGTTGAAAACATATTTAGAGTTCTTAAAAGATACTCTATCAACCCTGTGATTTCCAAAGAAGAATAGTGAAAAACAAAAAAGTTGAAAAATTAGACTTTTAGAATTCACTTCCGTTTGCGACCGGAAATCAGAACGACGAAAAATGAAGGTCGATCAACACATTTACATTCGATGTTCTATCTCGTCTGTAAGTTTCAGTTTTATATCTATTACTGTTCTCGAGAATTTTTTGCGACAAAATTCCATTTAAAAAATACAAATTTCCCCAAAAAACGCGAACGGAAGTAAATTTCGAAAAAATGAGGGACACCCCTACAGATATTAACATGATCCACCATCCCTGAAAAAATCCTTCAAATTGAACCACGCACAGCGGAGATATGACCTGTACTATGAAAAGTGGAATAATAATAGTAATAATAACTAGATGAAACTCGTTGCAAGCAACGAGAGGTCTTCCGTCCGATTCCGGAAAGAAAACGTAAAATCAAGCTGAAAAGTAAAAATAAAAGATTTGCGCACAAGGGGGATTGAACCAACGTCGCCACATGAAATTCCAACGCACTAAATATTACGCTATCGGGACCTCTACTCTAAATCTACTTGTATATATCAACGAAACAGTGCTTCTCTCTTAAAATTATGAAAGGCGGGTCACTATTCAAATTTTAGCGCCAAACGCCACGAGTTAATCTTCGCCCCTTTTCTTTCGAATTTTCTATTAAATAGGTGTGATAGCTTCAATGAAATTAAAAAAAAAGAACGTTCTTATAGCGTAAGATTCGAAGTTTAGAAAGTATGTTTAACACATTTTACAATTTCCATATTGTATATATGCATGTAACACTAAAGCGGTGAAACGGATATGATTTTTTTTTCAATTTCCTGTTTATCCTCAAAGTTAACTATCCCGAATAGTTAATCGAAACGGTTGAAAAGTTCCGTCGGAAAACATGACTCGCCCTACGACTGTCAGGACTCCGATATCATTTATGCTCAATAACTTGAATCAGGTCTTTGAGACAAGTATGCTAAAATAAACTCCATGAAGCGATCTTTAAAAAAGTCGTTTTATTATTTTTGTCTAATTTATTAGTTTAATATGAAAAAGTGTGCATAGGAAAAACAGTGGTT
>NW_026935439.1:0-6720 GCF_032062105.1 Saccostrea cuccullata | reverse complement strand
CCTTCGTATGTTGACATCGCTGTGAGGCCAAATTTAGAAATGCATTGTGGGATTTTGCAGGAGAGGAGCAGAGTAATTTTATGTAAGACTGTCGGAGAAGATTTTTTGCCATCTTTGTCACGAGGGCTGTCTCTGGCATCACTTTTACAGTAATTCCTCTCTCATTAACTACAGCTGGTGTCAATCATGAAGATTACGAAAGAATGAAGAAATGTTATTGCCGAGACAAATGATGGAGTCACTTAATTATGATTCATAGTTAAAGCATTATGAAGTAAATGTCAGAATGATGAGAATTTTATTAAAATTTACTTGGATTATCTTTTTTTCCGTAAGAAAACCCTTGTTACCTGACTGTCCAGGATTATTTCTTGGTTTGACACACCTTGACCTGTCAGCAGCTGCTCAGAGGAATCTTTAACAGAGTAGGATGAAGTTTTAACTCAGCTACAAATACTGCTCCTATTATCAGATTATATGTGTCATATCTATAAAATGTTAACTTGGTTAATAAATAAATAGTCCGAAAAATCTGACGTTTTTCTGGCTTTTTTACGATTTTGATATTTTACATGCCAGGAAAACGTCAGAACCGGCACCATTACGAAAACTGGGAAATCGCCGCCTCCAACCGGAGGCGGCATTCAGAGGTTGATTTTCGATACTTGTAAACCGAATTAAATGCTGAATTCACATATTATCAATAGTACAACACCTTTAGTACTCACCAACATCGTTTTTATGTTTCGTTTATGAAATAATATTAATCCGATGAACACATTTTATCTGACTGTTAGATTTGTTTTCATTTCGTGCATTTTAAAATCGTGCGAGTTCTGAATCGGAATGTGGAGTGGTAATTTCTATTCATCGATATTGGTGTGTTCTAGGAGCATTGTGCCATTGATAAATTGTAATTTCGGCATCTAATTCGATTCCCAAGTATAGAAAATCAACTTCTGATGGAGACGGTGAAATTCCCGGTTTTCGTAATGGCGCCGGTTCTGACGTTTTCCTGGCATGTAAAATATCAAAATCGTGAAAAAGCCAGAAAAACGTCAGGTTTTTCGGACTAATAAATAAACTGCATGATCATCAATTTAAACTGTGATTGGAATATATATATTTAAATCTTGTGTTCCTTTCGATCACATGCATGTGACATTATGACAATATTTTAACGTACAATAGTTGTGTAGGCAAAATAATTCACACTATCCTGACCAGAGTCCTCTTCTCGTCAACTTCTGTCAACATCTCACTCCATCGGCAACCCTCGGCTAGATAGAATGTTCTATCGTTAAAATGATATTGTCCTACGGACCCGGTTTAACGATAGAATTCGTTCCGTGTATTCGTAATGTAGCAGAAAGAAACACGGGCGATAACTCGCATAGTGCATTTACTAGGAACAATCTTGAGAGTTCCGAATGTAAACATGGAGGTAATTTGAATCGAGAGAATAACGTTGAGAAAATGAATGGGATTTTCGTATTTATATGGATTGTTTTTTTGGGATAAAAGGCATAAGCAATCTCAAAAAGGTTTGTTATGATTAATTTGCAAGTTATTTTCAGTGCAAATCCGTTTGTATCCTTCAAAATCGTTTCGGTGCGATTCTGCAATTTTTTGCTACATTACGAGTATATAGGCGGTATTCTAACTGTGGTGAGGGCTTGTACCGAGACACAGTTAGATTATTCTAACTACCCTCGGCTGACTACGTTCTGCTTAATTACTAGCCATCCGAGAGGCTCCGAGTGCATCCTACTTTCGTTTTTGAATTCAGCGGCGGAACATTGTTTCGTAGCTCGGAAGTTTAAGCCCTCATTTTATTTTATTTTTTCCCAAATTTCCCCCAATCCTTAACCAAACGGAGCTTATTTTAAATTTCATTATTCAATTTATATCTTTCCTTGGCATTTTATTGGTTAAATTGCTTGGTTTAGGTCTATTTTGTTTTAATTTTACGATAAGGAGTTGTTTCATGCAGATCATTTGATGCGAATAGACCGAAACAGGCAATCACAGGCCAGCATGAAAAAAAAATGTATGGTCGACCGTAATCATAATGAGAGAGTTCTGACTGTTAAGCAGAATATACATTATCAAAGTTGGTTGACTACATCGGAACTCAGGCTCAAACATTCAGCAAGGAATCAGGGACTGCTGTAAACTTGTAAGCCACGTTTTTTTTCCAATTTTACTTCCGTTGAAGTGTTTACTGTTGGCGTGTTGCTGGTAAGAACTGAAGAAACACATTTAGCCATATCATTGTTCACGCATCCTCACAATGTAAAAGATTTTGTGACTTTTTGAAGTTCTGAAATCACAAACCGTTGACATTGAGAAGAAGCTGTTCACAATGGTTTATGGAATGTGTAGATTACTGATCTGTTGATTAGTGAAGAGACTTATAGTTAGAATAGTCTGTCTTGGAACAAGCCCTCAATATAGGATTATATCAATTTAATGATAGAAAATTCTATCTATTATTATTAAAAGAAATAATTAACATTTATTTACTGTTTTAATATTATTATTTTAAGGAATGAAGCTTATTTCAACTTTTGTTATAAATAGGGCCTACAGTCCAGTCCAATACGAAAATTCGTAATATTACGAAAAAACGTTAGATTACGAGAAAGCATAATATTACAAGTTATCGTAATATAAAACTTATATTATAATTTTTCATAATGTAGTTAAATTACAAATACGCGTAATATAGCAGATGTACATGCAAGACTAAGAGACTATATTACGAGTTTTCGTAATCCAAGACAAATTCAAGCATTGCAAGAAATTTGTATCAGAATATTTAATAAAAAACAACAGAATCCCATAATATGTGCAGGAAACAAAATTGATAACTTGCATTATATTTGTTAGTCAACATTTTGATCAAAGTTTGATTATTTAGGAAGGAAATTTCCATTATTCTTAGCAGATATAGAGTTAAAGGATAAGTTGTCAGTCTTGTTAAGTGGTGAAGATTAAGGGTGAAACGTTTACTGAATTTTGTAAACGTTTAAACGGATAGCAGTAAACGAAACGGTACCGTTTAAACGGGAGATATTCTATGTTGGATTTTTATGGCTTCTTACTCATGAACATGATGAAACTCGAATTTAATAATCAATTCTTTCACTTGAATATAAGTATGAGTTGTTATTACAAATTTATTGTTGGTTATTGTGATTTAACAGTAAGAATTTGAGGCGCATTAAATTCATTCACTTACGACCTTGTCAACCAACTGCTTGGTTTGTTTGACTACCGGACGTAGAAAAAATAATTGTAAAGATGGATCTTTTTATCTCGAAAAAAGTAAAACAAGACCTGCTGACTGTATTGAAACTTTTCAAAGACTTGTGAAAAATGTATTATATTTATTTAATCAAAATATATCAAGTTTTATATTTCAAGTGTCGTAAAACATCGCTAGTATTAGCAACTCGGATAACTCGAATTAATTATGTTAGCCCGTATCGGGTTTTAGTTATTTTCATTAAATATGTTTCCGGTTTAGGTTGTTGCTTATCAAATCAGACAAATGGTCAAAGACGGTCTTTCTTTTGTAAATTATGAAATAAAACAATTTGTTTGTGTTAAACTTTATTTCTGATAGACATTAATAATGACCTTCGTGTAAACGTTTACTCAAACTGTAAACGTTTAGAGCATATAATCGAAACGTCGCCGTTTACACGTGTAATCGTTTCGCCCTTAGTCTTCACATCAGGATATAAACAGTAATATATGTACAATATTATTTTCATTGGTCAAATTAAAATTACAGACGTCTGAGTTTGCAAAAGTGGTCCCTTTGACCCCCCCCCTAATACCTATCGAGAGGAAGCTCCTTGTCTTCCCACACTTTGCAGCTCAGGTTAAATATGTGGCTTCACACAAGCCTACACATTAGCAGAAAGGAATATACACCACTGTCTGATACATCATTCTCTTTCAGTAGGGTGGGACTACTTGACAAAATGGCAGACGTGAAGGAGACAAACTTTCTTAAGCTGATTTGGCTCTTGATGAAATATGGTGCTAAAGTTTTACAACACAGGATTGAATATGAACTGAGAAATCAAAAATGGCAGAAATTGTGTGATTTTCTTGAGGAAAGAAAACATGAAATTTTTCATCTGACAGATTTAAAGAAATGTTGCCAATGTCCCGAATTCACAGACAATAAAGGAAAACCACCTTTACCCAAAGACGTTTTAAGACAACTGTTCCGAAATGTGGATGACTGCTGCGTGGCGAGATTTAGAGGTCGCTGTTGCTGCAAGCTTTTACCTAATACAGATTTGAATGTTAATGTGAATAAATTGGACATAACCCTCACAAGTTGTTTGCTGAAAAATTTTCTTATAAAGGATTCAGGACAGAAACAAGTTATTGAAAACATCAGAAATTTGAGGAATGATAAAGAACTATTGCACAGAGGGAATGCTGAGGTGGACAATGACAGCTTTGAGAGGATTTGGCTGCAGTTATCTAATGCTATAAAAGAAGTAGCTGAGAAGTGTGAGTCGTATTTCTACTCACAGATCAAGGATGAAGTGGAGAGTCTGAAAACAAGACCACTCTCCAAGGAAGACACCATCTCATCGATAAATGCATGGAAAGAGCTACAGGTATAAACATCATTACATGCCATTGGTTAATTGTATATAGATCTATATCAAAGGCAAATGATGAAAAACAACGGTAATGCATATGTATTATATTTATTTTTTATAATCGTACACATAGTAGATATAATGAAAATAAAATTCTCTCATGTAAACATGTAGTGCACTTCAATGAAAAAGATAAGTAGACAAGTAATATCAGGCATACAATAAAACGTTCTTTTCCAGGAAGGGTTTGGCAGCCCAGTTGATGGACAAAAGATTTCTGACCTCTATCAGAGAATGACTCAAGTTTGCAGTGATGTAGCAGCAATAACAACTCAACTTCAGGTCTCCTTTCTCTCTCTCCATTTTCCCACTAACTCTAGCCATTTTTTCTCTCTTCATATTTATATTCACATTCTGCAAGATAAATATATATATCCCCAAAACAGACTAGATCATATACAGTATTAAAAGGTGTATGCACCTCAGAATAATACTTTTGTATACCTTTTTTTCTTGTTTCAGGAAGTGAGAATTCCAAAGAATAACCCTGAGTTGGAAAACTTGCTTTGTAAGTTATTTCTGGTCTTGATTTTTTTGGATAGCTTCAATATTAGAACCGGAAGAATTGGCAATAGTAAAGCATCTGTCATTTGTCCATATGTCTCTTACATAATCTAATAGGGCTGTCACGGTTCCAAAATTTTTCGGGTCGGGTCGGTTCTGATTTTTTTAGGTTCGGTTTCGGGTTTCTCGGGTCGGGTAGGTAATGGAAGAAAAGCTCATGATTTGTATTATTTCCACATTATTTCCTGACACATTATAACTAGTTTAAAGTAGCCTCCTGACTAGACAACAATTGTACCAAATTATTTAAATCACCTTTCAGGGTTTCAGATTGAAATAATTTTTCAGTAACAATAGGACATCTGGCATATTTACCAGTAAAGTTATAGGCCATTCTGTCCTAAACTTCCTAAAATTATAGGCCAATAGAAAGTTAAACTAACTCAGATTTCTGTCAGACTTTTACAAAATAGTCATTTTATTACATAAAATATTCAAATATGAATATTAACTTTCCTTTTAATAAGGTGGGAATATTATTTTGTTTTCTTTTAAATAAAATAAATATGAAACAGAATGGGGATTTTTTTTTAATTCCATTCAATGGGTATTTAACTTATATTAGTCCCACCTTTTCTTACTTGTACATGTATTTATTTCTTGGGAATATAATTTTAAAAATAGTTATCCAAAAATAAGACTTGTATCTCTAATGATATTCAATGTATAATCACGTTTAAAGATAACCTAGACTAATTTTTTCCCTTTGTAAAACTTTGCAACATTGTCCGTTTCCTGCTATTAGTCCGACCCCATAATCAATCATGGCGGTAAAAAACAACATGGTATGGTTTCCTTCGATGTTTTAAACACTCATCACTACTTTTATGCTCCTTGCAGATGGGTTTGGAAATAAAATTATAGAGTATTTTGTCAAGATCTATTTATACCAAAATGTCATTGGCTGATTGAATCGGCAGTTGCAGAAAGTAGAGAAAAACAATCGGATCTAAAGGGGGGAAAAATATACGACTGGCCTTTACATACAGAAGATAATTGGCCATTCTGTCTGTTCAATGTCAAACTTATAGGCCAACATGGCAGGTAAATATATTTTTTTCCTGCCATTTTGAAATTTTATGACAATGTACTAACAAATCTCTCGTTTTTGACGCCATTTTTATAGTAAAATCTACTCTATTATACATATCGGACCCGAACCGAATTCCGGAAAAACGGAACCGTACCCGTCCCGAATTAATTGTTCCGCGGTTCCGGGTCATTTCGGGTACCCGTGACAGCCCTATAATCTAAATAGCTCATCTCCCCCAGTTTTGGTCGCATTTCTGTACATAACTTGATACACATCTAGAAAACAATAAGATGCATAATTATCTCCTCACAATAGAATTTAGGGGGGGGGGGAGGGGGGGGGGAGGTACTCAAAACAGAACAGTTTCCTGTTACAGACTAAATAAAAGTTTTCAGACAATTAAAATTTAAAACCAGTTGAGCTACAGTC